>NC_046209.1:0-804 GCF_011004875.1 Balearica regulorum gibbericeps
GTTGTTTTTTTTTTTTTGTCTAGAGTTGTCAGTTGCTTTAAAAAGCACTTGTTTGGGTAGTTTGGAAGGGGGATTTGTTGGTTTTGGTGGGGTCGTTTCCTGCAGTTGTTATTACTGATAGACAAGATGGCAAGTTAAATCTCCCTGTCAGTTGGGAAATTGAAAGAGCTAGTTTAATAGAAGACTGATGTCAGAGACATCAGTGAGGATATTTGTCAAACCTTTGAAGCCTATTTAAAGATGACTGACAGCAGACTGTAGTAAAAGAAAACTGTATGTGCTAGCAATCTGCTATTGAACGTTTAACTAATGAAAATACTCTAGAATTTAAATGTCACTTTTCAATAGGTGCAAAAATGGATTAAGTGTAGCACAGCTTTGAGTTTGTCTGAAAGTCATGAGACTAGTAAAACCTTTTTAACATTCCTTGTAACAGTAAAAATACAATACTTTCCTTCCATTTATTTGTTCAGAATTCCATCTGGTAATCTGGAACGTTGATCATAAAATTTCAAATGTAATTAAAAACCATGCAACAGCCAACCTAGTATTTGCCTCTGCTTAGATAGTAACATTTAGTCATTTAAATAAAACTACTGTTATTTTCTTTGGAGTATTAGCAGAGGCAAAGCTTCCTAGAAGTAGATGTACATCTGCAATAAATCAAATGCTCAAAAGTATGTTCTTTATTCAGCTGCACTTTAAAATACGACACCTCTGTGAAATATGATTGATTTTGGTAATACAAAGTGAGCTGTACTTAATATATGATCATAAGTAAGCCCTATTTATGAAAATGGGTGT